>NC_067399.1:24507917-24525417 GCF_016432865.1 Antechinus flavipes
CTAATACATCCCTATGGTACACAAATGGACACAGGATCCATAGCACATCCAGATCAAGTTTCTAATACATCCTCCCTATGGTACACATCAAGATTTGTTCCTTCTCACCCAAGTTTCTAATATCTCCCTGTGGAACACAAATGGACCCAGGATCCACAGCCCATCCAGATTTGTTCCTTCTCACCAGTATTTCTAATAAATCCCCTATGGTACACACAGGATTCACAGCCCATTCAGATTTGTTCCTTCTCACCCTTGTTCCTATTACATCCCCCCTATGGTACACATCAAGATTTGTTCCTTCTCACCAGAATTTCCAATACATCCCCTATGGTACACAAATGGGCATAGATCCACAGCCCATCCAGATTTGCAGATTCTCATATCTTTAGACTAAGGGGGTTCAAGAACAGGGAAGATCCCAGAAGAGGGAAGTTTGATGATCTTAGAAATGGCAGGAAGGGAAAGTGAGATGGGAGGAGAGAAATCTTCCTGCCCTCTCGGCCCCTGGACGCCAACCCAAGTGCCCCTACCTATTCCAAGAGCACACCCACAGACGCCGGACCACAAACAGCCTTCCCTGCAGATCTGCCTTCTCCCAGTTCTATTTTTCTTTTCCCTGACACTTCAAGCCAGACGGTCACCAACCAGAGACAGTGCAAGTTAGGCAGGCCGGGGTGTGGGAAGGCAAAGAAGGCCCAGGGGCGGCCGGAGGAAACGGGAAAGGAGGCGAGTGCGCCACTTACCCAGAGGCAGGACGAAGAAGAAAGGGAACCAGCAGAGGACGAAGACGCCCACCACGATGGCCAAGGTCTTGGCGGCCTTCTTCTCCCGGGAGAACTTGAGCAGGCGCACGGACAGGGAGCTGCGGAAGTTGTGGCCCTTGGCGGCCCGGGAGTCGTCGGGCCCGGAGTTGCGGCAGTGGATGCGCAGCACGATGTCCGTGGACTTGCTGCGCTCCCTCTTGACCCCGGCCTCCAGGCTCCTGGTGGTCCTGCGGGCCACCACGTACACCCGGAAGTACATGACCAGGATGACGGCCATGGGCAGGTAGAAGGAGCACACGGAGGAGAAGACGGCGTAGCCCGCCTCCTCCGTGATGCCGCAGAAGCGGTCGTCGGGGGGCACGGGCTCCTTCCAGCCCAGCAGGGGCCCCACGGACACCACGAGGGCCACGGCCCAGAGCAGGGCCAGGATGGCGGCCGCCTTGCGCTCAGTCATGATGGCCGGGTACTTGAGCGAGTGTCTGACCCCGACGTAGCGGTCCACGGAGATGGTGCAGAGGCTGAGGATGGAGGCGGTGCAGCAGAGCACGTCCACGGCGGCCCACACGTCGCAGAAGGCCCGGCCGAAGGCCCAGAAGCCCAGGACCTCCATGGTGGCCGAGAAGGGCAGCACCGTGGCGCTGAGCAGCAGGTCGGCCACCGCCAGGTTGACGATGAAGTAGTTGGTGACGGTCTGCAGGTGGCGGTTGCACGCTACCGAGAGGATGACCAGCAGGTTGCCGGCGATGGCCGCGAGGATGAAGGCGGCCAGGAAGACCCCGACGCCCAGCGCCTGGGCGCTCACCACCACGCCCCCCACGGCAGCTGTGTCGTTCACCTCGGCCCCGCCGCCGGGGCTGCCCGCGGGGCACGCGACCCCCGGCCCCCCCGGGAAGCTGCGGTTGCCCTCGCCGCCTCCCGCGCCGACCACGGCAGCCCCCCCGGCTGTGGCGGGGACCCCGGCGACCACTACTCCCGAGCTGTCCGAGCCCCCGCCGCTGCCGCCGCCCCCGCCGCCCCCGCCGCCGGCTCCGCTGCCCCCCGGCCCGTTGTCCGAGCCGTGCGCGTCGAAACCGACTCGGAGCAGGTCCGGGAATGGCATCCTAGAGGGCTGCCGTCGGGGATCGGACCCGAGGGAACGCGGGGCCGGCGGGCTGCGGGGAGCCGGGCATGGCCCTCCCGCTGCAGCGGCTACCCTTCTCCTCCGCCTCCGCCGCCGCCGCCGCCTCTTCCTGCTCCCCTGTCCGCCCCGCCTCCCACTCCCCCCTCAGCCCCGACGGGCTCCTCTCGACAAGTTCCCACGGGCAGTGCGGGACCTCGGAGCGGGTCGGGAGGGGACAGCCCGGGGGCCGGAGGGGCTGGGGGGGGGGCTCCCCTAAGCCGGGTTCCAAGGTGAAAGCCGGGATCCAATGGGTAGGGGAATGGATCTCCAAGCACGGCTAAGCCAAGCCGGCGAGAGCGGCCGGGAGGCTGGGGTTGAGCCGCGGTGCGGTCCGGTTCGGTGCGGTGCGGCTGGGGTCGGGGAGCCGCTGGGGCTGCGGTCCAGGCTGCTGCCACCGCTCGTCTTCCTCCTGCTCTCGGCTCGAGCTCGGCTGGCACTTTGGCGGAGGAGAGAGCGCAGCAAAGGGGGGCTGGGGCGACGGGAGGAGGGGCCGGCAGGAGGAGGGATCTGGGAGGGCGGGCGGGGGAGCTACAAACTCCTTTTGGAAAGAAGGGACCCGGAGGTTGGGGAAGAGAGAGAGAGAGGGAGGAGAGGGAGAGGGAGGAGGGGCGGGTCTGACTTTCCAATGGGTTCAGGAGTGGGCAGCCGGCAGCCGCAGCTTGGGCTCAGCCTTCTGCCGCAGCCGCATTCTCCACTTCTCCACTTTTCCAGCTCCTCTTCCGTCCTTTCTCCTTCTTTGTCCCTTCCTTTGCTCTTTCCCGGCTCTCCCGCTTTTCCTTCTTTCTCTTTCCCTCCCTCACCTTTCCTTCCCTTTTTCCCGGTTTTCCTCTCCCCACCTCCCCTTATTCCTTCCCCTCTTCCCTTCTCTTTCCTCTCCTGTGTTTTTCCCAACTGTCCCTCTCCCTCCCTTGTCCTCCTTCCCCTTCCCCCGCTTCTCCCTCTTTTCCAGCACACTGATCCTCCTCCCGTCCTCTATTTCTCTTTTCCTCTCCGTCTCCCTCCTCCTCCTATCCCTCTCCTTCTTTCCTCCTTTTCTCTTTCGCCTTCAGCTTCTTCCTTTCCTCCTTTCTCGTCTTTCTTTCTCTTTTCCCTCCTCACTCCTGCTTCTTTCCTTCCTTTCTCCTACTTCCATCTATTTCACTTTCAGAGTCCCAAACCTCTCTGACTCCCCCACCCCCTTTTCTTCAGCCACTTTGCCAAATGGG
This sequence comes from Antechinus flavipes, assembly GCF_016432865.1. Taxonomy (NCBI): domain Eukaryota; kingdom Metazoa; phylum Chordata; class Mammalia; order Dasyuromorphia; family Dasyuridae; genus Antechinus; species Antechinus flavipes. Next base: position 24,511,049 of record NC_067399.1, read on the forward strand.
GACAATAACAACACTTACCTCACAGAGTTCTTGTGAGAATCAAACGAGCTAATATATGGAAAGCACTTTGCAAACCTTAAAGCGCTCTAAGTGATTATTTTTACTGAGAAGATGCTTCTGTCCTCCCCCCACCAGCCACTAGAGGGCAGCAAGTTTCTTCTTGGGTCCAGAGCCTGCAGAAGCGATGTTCTATAACCTAAGCCCCTCTTTAATGGACAGTTTTGCGCCCCGAATGCCGGCTGTCTAGTCCCCCTGGGCCTCCCCGCAGCCTCCCCTGTTTCCCTGCCCCGGCACCCCCAAATGCTTTAAGTGTGGCCAGGTTCACCGCTTGGATTCAGGCTTCAGAAAATCCAGGGGCTCTGGACCTTGGAGAGGTGGGTCCTCCCTCATCAGTTCCAGGCTCCTGCCTTCAAGCCTCGGGGCTCACTGTGTGACCAGAAGCGTGGTCCACTCCATGGGGAAGCAGAAAACAATTCCTGCCCTCTATAAAGAACTATGGGCCCAGACCTGGGATTTAATTGGTTAAAGGGAGCTTCTCAGTAAGGAGATTCCCTCTGCTGATGCTTCTGTTCTGCAATCTAGAGCAATAGAGGCTTGCCTGGAGAAAAGTAGTAAAAGGATTAATAATTATTCTATTATATATGTTATTAAAGTATTAATAGGCTGGGCTGCCAAGAGATCTCCAGGCAAGGCTGGATGACCATGAGGTTGTGGAAAGGTTGAAAGGGTGGGCTGATGACTCTCAAAACTTGACTATTAGTCTTTTTCTTTGGCCTCCTGGATCACCCTGTTCCAAGTGTCCTCGAGCTTCTCCAGAGTCACCCAGTGCAGAAACTCAGAGTTGGAAAGGACCTCAAGAGCTTTCTTGTCCAAGATCTACCTGGATAAGCATCCCTTCTACCATAGCCCTAACCACCTGGTCATCCAGCCTTTGCCTGGAGATCTCTTGGCAGCCCATCCCATGAATTATTGAGAAATTTTCTCTTAGCTTGAACTCTTAGTTTTACCCCAAGGGGACACATAGAATAAGTCTAATCTTGCTTTTATCTTCAAATACTTCGCCACAATTATTTCTTCTTAGGTCCTCATTTGATAAGATCCAGAGGTTCTTTGTCATCCTATTAGGTTGTTGTTATTGTGCTTTTTTTTTCCTGAGGCAATTGGGGTTAAATGACTTGCCCAGGGTCACACAGCTAGGAAGTGTTAAATGTCTCAGGTCAGATTTGAACTCAGGTCCTCATGACTTCAGGACTGGTGCTCTATCCACTATATTAACTAGCTGTCCCTTCCTGGTAGTTTTCTATTGGACACTCCAGTTTGTCAATGATTTCCTAAAGCATAGTTTTTTTTTTTTTAACTGAATGAGCTCAAAATTCTAACCATAGTGTGACCATGGCACCATAGTGGGACTTAGATCCCCTAAATTGGAATACTTGGTCTCTCTAAAGGAAGCCTAAATTCTCACTTCTCCTTTGGCTACTGTGTTGAACTATAGAGACATTGGGAGCCTTTAAGATTAAAACACTTTGACTTTTTTTCAGACAAACTGCTATCTCTAAGGATGCTTCCCTCATCCTGTACCTATCGAATTGATTTTTTGAATCTAAGTTAAGATTTACATTGATTTCTATTAGGTTTTATTTTATTAGATCCGGACCGAATGTTGTAGGCTATTATAATCTTTGAGCTCTTGAAGCCCTTATCCATTAGCTTATTACTTGTCACTATACAAATTTATCATGATATGCAAATTTAACAGATTTGCCATCTAGGCCATTTTAAGTTAGGTCATTGTTAATGTTAATTAAGCAGCATAGGATCAAACTCTGGGAACTGTACTAAAGACTTCCTTGCAGACTGACTTGGAATCCTTAATGATCCCTCTTTGGTTCTAGTCATTTACTTCTTAAATCCTTTTAATAACCCCATAATCTAGCCCAAATCTTTCCATTTTTTGTACAAGGATAGAAATGCAGAAAACACACATAGACAAGCATTAGTCCATGATCAATGGATACAATTGTCCTCCTGCTCTGCTGATTCCTACCAGGAAATGATCTTGGGGTTGTTAAATAGGCACCTCTTCTGGCCTGCACTATTTGCCATATTGTAATAATGGAAGGTAAAGTTTGGACCTTCTGGAGGCTTAGATCTAGCTTTAGGGCTATATCCTCCTTTTCCTCTCTCCAAGAAACTGGAACAACGTCCTTTTTGCTATTTTTTTTCAGTAATGGTTTAATTTTCTGGAGCTAGAATTCTGGACTGAGAGATCAGTTCAGGGAAGTTTCACTCAAGTACATTTTGGCTTGACTGGTAGAACAGGGGCCAGAATAAGGAAAGGATCCCCTGGTGGAGATGGTACCAGAACACGTTAGTTCTGGGTGGAGGTGAGCTGTTGGACTTTGGGTAAATCTCATATTCTCTCCTCCTAAATGAAGGGGCCTAGACTAGATGCTCACAGAGATTGGTTCAAGCATGGCCATTTATAGATCTGACAGATTATGGAGGGAGAATTTGGAAGACTTGGGGTCCATTTCAGTCCTTTAAGGTTTATTTCAGGAATAGTGGGACTGGGCTCTCCCAATCTGTTCCTCGGAGCTGGAAGGAATAGGGGCAAGACTCTGGAAGACATGCCTAGGGTGCTTAATATGGAAAAGGCTTCAAGGAGCATTTTCTCCCTTCAGTACCTAAGACAGTGGCCACCATTTGACCTTTATTATCATTATGAGTAAGTGCCCTCCTATCTGCTTGGTGGGAGAATCAACTGGGGTCATTCCTTCTTTCAAATGGAAAAAAAATCAAACAATCACAGATTCTCAGAAACCAACTGATCCAACTCCTCCCCACCTGAATGTAATTCCCATCTCTAAGATGGTTACCAAGGGTTTCCACTTCAGGCTGACATCCCCAGAGCCCAGTCCAGGGCTGCAGTATTCACAAATTCTTGGTGATGGATGGGTGATTGAAGTATCTTCCAGTCTTTTCTTGAAGACCTCCATTAAGTAGGGAGCCTGCTACCAGGAGGCAGACTGATGGCACAGCTGATAGAGCAGTGATTCTGGAGTCAGTAAAATTCAGCTTCAAATCTAAGCTTGTGAACTTTACTAGTTGTATGAATGTCTGCCTCGGTTTCTTTAACTTCCAAAAATGGAGATGATAATAGCATCCACCTCCCAGAATTGCTGTGACGATCCATTGAGATAATACCTGATAAATGCTTAGCACATAGTAGGTGTGATCTAAATGTGATCTGCCCGTGTCACTTTAGAGTAACTTCATTGGTTAGATCATTGACGTTCATGGGGAGTTGAGAGAAATCTGTCCTTCTGCATCTTCCCTCCCTCTGCTTTTTGGGAGGTGAGGGGCTCAAAAGATCTAAGAGAATTCCTCATAGATATGAATGCCCTGTGAGGGACTGAAGGCAGCCCTCCTTCTTCCTCATGAAAGCCACCAAGACATAGGCGAGAGAACTGGATTTGCCAATGGGAAGATGCAGTTTGGAATCCTGCCTCAGTAGCTGTGTGACCCTGGAAAGTCACTTCTGTGCACCTCAGTTACCCCATCTGTAAAGTGAAGAGATTGAAATGATGACCAAGCCTTAATCTGTGTGCCCGTGTTTCCTTGTCAAGACTTTCTTTTAGCTAAAAATGGCCAGTTCCTAATAGGCTACGACCCGGAGGAGATTCTGGATACCGCCTTGCTTAGAAAGGCACTTTCTGAAATGTGCTGAGTGAATAGGATATGGACAGAGAAGGGTAGAACATAGTAGGGCTGTCACCTCCATGATTTGGGACACTCTGCTTTTCATCACAGACCAAGATTGTGTTGGCTTGTCAAGTACCATTTCTGAGGATGTCCCATCTCACACATTGAACCCTTCGGGACTCCTTCACCTTGCCTGCTGGTTTCTAATTGCTCTACCCTCCTTTCATCTGGTACTTGAAAGATTTTTTTTAACCCCTGTAAGGAAAATAGGTGATGAGGATCCAAATGCTGGATTTGGAGTCAAGAAGAAGTTTTCAGACACCTCCCATTTGTGAGATCGTGAACAAATCACTTAACTTCAGTTTTCTCAAATGAAGAAAATGATAGCATTTGTTTTCCAGGCTCAAATGGATAATATTTGTCAAAGTGTTTTGTAAATCTTCAACACTCTATGTAAAGAGCTATTATTATTCTTATTAAATTTCATCTTATTAAATTTACCTTTGAACTTCTAGCCTGTGATATTTTTGGACCAATTTTGTGTTAGTTTTCCCTGCCTGTTTTGGGTCATTAGCAAATCAGCTAATCATGCTATTTATGCTTTCTTCCAAGCTTAATAATGTTAAATAGCATAGGTCTAAGCACAGATCCCTGGGGGAATTCCATTAAAGACCTCCCTCAGCTTGGTATATTAATGTTTACTTATGAGATTGGCCATTCTTTCTGTTCTGAATTCATCGGTTGCAATAACCCGTGTTTCTTTGCTTTTTCCACAGGAATAGATTCTTTCTCTAATACTTTGCTAAAATCTAGAAAACTCTAGCGACAACGGTCTCCTAATTTACCAGTTTTGTAACCTGAAAAAGGAGATTTGGTTGGACTGATTCATGATGAAGTCATGCTGCCTTTTTGTGATCGCTGCTTCTCCTTCTGTATAGTCTTCAGCCATCCCTCTTTAATAATACCATCTAAAATTTCAGTAAGAAGCAAAATCAAACTCACCGGCTTGCAGTCTACAGACTTCATTCTCTTCCCACTTTTGAAAGATTTCCAAGGATGACACAATTCCTAATCCTGGTCAGGGACGGACTCTTCATCTTGGACTCAGACGGGTCACTAGCTCTAGCCCCAAACAAATCACCACACACAAGTTAGAGATTGATTGATCCATATTCTTGATTACTACAGGATGATCCTTACTATATGGTACAGATTGACATCTGACTCTGGATCAGACACATGCTAGCCCCAGCCATGGACTGACTCCTGATCTTAACCAAGGACTGACCCCTAAACTCAGGTATGAATAGCTTCTTAACTCCAGCTACGGACTGACTCCTGACCCAGCCATGGACCATCTCATAAACCCAGTCATGGATTGATCCCCTGGTCCCAACCATAGACTGACCTTAACCAAGGACTGACCCCTAAACTCAGGTATGAATCGCCTCCTAACCCCAGCCACAAACTGACTCCTAAACTGAGCCATGGATTGACCCCTGGTCCCAACCATAGACTGACCTTAACCAAGGACTGGCCCCTAAACTCATCTTTGAATTGCTTCCTGAGCCCAGCCATGGACTGACTCCTGACCCAGCCACACACCGACTCTTGACCCCAGCCACGGGCTGTTCCAAATTCAAGACACATAAATCTTAACCTAAGCTACAAACTGGCCACTATTCCTTGACCACAGCGTGGTCCTTACTATGGGTTGCAGATTGACACTTAATGTTGGGGATTCTCTGGCCCGGCCACAGTGACCATTAATCTAAGATTGGCTTCCTCGTCCGGGGCACAGAGAGAACCCCAAACCTCTCAGCCACCTCACAGATGCGGGCCATTGCTCACAAAGCCGAAGCCGTGGGAGGACTGAGTCAGTGCAGCCCATTCTGGCCGCTGAGGGACACAGCTCAGAACTCTGATGGATGCTCAGGAATAGAGCTGAGGACGCCAGAGAGAAGCAGACTGAAGGCTCGGTATTTCTTCTCCCACTCTCCATCTCTGTGGAGACAAGCTGCAGGGAAAACGGAAATGTGGTTGTCTTTGCTTCTTTATGCTGCGCTTGGGGTGAATTTAATTGGCTTGGAAATTAGTCACCGTGGCTTCCATGGCTCTGGAGATGTGGGGAGGGGAGAGGTGGGGGGACAGGAGGAGAGACGGCCCCAGAAATGTTCCTGCGTGGGGGGCGAGCTGCTGGCCTTCTGCCCAGTGCGCCCGAGGTGGACACTTAGGAGCTGTCTGGGCTCGTAGGACTTGCTTAGCAAATGGGCCTTCTGGGTTCTCAGTGACTCTGGATTTCCCTTTTTCCTGAGAGAAAGTAAAATGTGGAAAAAGGAAAGGTCATTTCATTGACAACTTTAGCCTTTAGGAAGCTTTGTCTGTTGGCCCCATGTCCGTCCTTTTGTTGTTTGCCTTGTTATGATTTATAACCTCATTCCCATAGGTGTATTCCCAGTGCGGAAATGCCATCCACTGGTGCAAAGTGGCGACAGCTTCTTAGTAATGTGTAGTCTTAGACACGGCCATAACACAGTCAGGGATTTGTCAAAGGGTGCGAGTATCCAACTGGGGTCATGCTAGTGATTTTCTAACCTTCTAACCCTGCAGCTCATAGACCTCTGCTGTCCTGTCTTGTGCTGCTGGAGTCAGGGTCCCGGGGCAATTGAAACCCCTCACCTGAGGACTATTTTCTCTTATCACTACACCCTCCACTGCTGCTTCTGCTTCTGCTTCCACTCTCTTGTGCCTTGGGAACTGAGGGTCCAGGGTCATAATCCCTCCATCTCTGAGGACCAGAATTCCCAGTTATTAATCTGGGTTTAGAGAATTACTTGGGGTACAAAATGGTGAAATCATTCATAGGCCTCTGTTAAGTTAAACATATTAAACACATGTTTGAAGTAATTTGACCTAGATCGCACAACGGACATGTGTCAGTGGTGGGACTTTAACCTGCGTTTTAGTCCAATGTCTATTTGCTATACCTTGCCTTCCATTACATATCCTTTTTCTGGGGCTTTGCTAGTTTTTGATCTAGACTCCTGACTTCTTTTTTTATTATAGCTTTTTAAATATAGAACATATGCATGGGTAATTTTTCAACTTTGACCCTTGCAAAAACTTCTGTTCCCTTTTCCCCTCCTTCCCCTCCCCCTCTCCCTTAGATGGCAGGTGGTCCCATACATGTTAAATATGTTAAAGTATATGTTAAATACAATATATATGTGTGTGTATGTGTGTGTGTGTGTGTGTGTGTATACACACGCACATATTTATATAGTTCTCTTGTTAAATAGGAAAGATTGGATTTAGAAAGAAGGAAAGAATAACCTGAGAAGAAAAAATAAAAATGCAAGCAAACAATAACAGAGAGAGTGGAAATGTTATGTTGTGCTCCACACTCATTTCCCAGTGTTCTTTCACTGGGTGTAGCCGGTTCTATTCATTCCTGCTCCATTGGAACTGATTTGGATCCTCTCATTGTTGAAGAAATCCACTTCCATCAGAATTCATCATATAGTACTGTTGTTGAAGTATATAATGATCTGCTGGTTCTGCTCATTTCACTCAGCATCAGTTCATGTAAGTCTCTCCAAGCCTCTCTGTATTCATCCTGCTGCTCATTCCTTACAGAACAATAATATTCCATAACATTCATATACCACAATTTACCCAGCCATTCTCCAATTGATGGGCATCCATTCATTTTCCAGCTTCTAGCCACTACAAACAGAGCTACCACAAACATTTTGGCACATACAGGTCCCTTTCCCTTCTTTAGTATCTCTTTGGGGTATAAGCCCAATAGAAACACTGCTGGATCAAAGGGTATGCACAGTTTGATAACTTTTGGGGCATAATTCCAGATTGCTCTCCAGAATGGCTGGATTCATTCACAGTTCCACCAACAATGCATCATGGGAAATCCCAGTTTTCCCATTCCCTCCAACATTCATCATTATTTTTTCCTGTCATTGTAGCCAGTCTGACAGGTGTGTAGTGGTATCTCAGAGTTGTCTTAATTTGCATTTCTCTGATCAATAATGATTTGGAGCACTTTTTCACATGGCTAGAAATAGTTTCAATTTCTTCATCTGAGAATTGTCTGTTCATATCCTTTGACCATTTATCAATCAGAGAATGGCTTGATTTCTTATAAATTAGAGTCAGTTCTCTATATATTTTGGAGATGAGGCCTTTATCAGAACCTTTAACTGTAAAAATGTTTTCCCAGTTTATTGCTTCCCTTCTAATCCTTAGACTTGTGATTTCAATCAATGTTGGGGATTTCCAGTGTGGAAAGTGTCTTCACTGGTCCCTATGGACAACTGGGCTGTCGTTTTGTCAATAAGTATTTCAGACAATGGAGTTAGTGAGTGTCCTTTCCCCAAGAACCTTGGATCCTGGCATCTTGCTGTGAGACTTTAGTAAGTGACTTCTCTCAGGGTCTCAGTTTTCTCATCTGTCAAATGAGCATTTCCGGGAAGATGATCTTTAACTGTCCCTTCCAGCTCTAATGTTTGATAAATCAGTGAGAGGAGACTGGATGGCTGGAGAAAATGACGGTTTGTGCTATGCCCAGAGGACAATGGAGGGGACTAACTGGGTCACATCTGGGCTTCAGCCCATGTGCTGCCTGATGGATGGGGTGCAAGGACTGGCTGCTTTGAACTTCCAGCTGTTGCAGCCGAGTTGGAAACTTGTGGTTTCCGGCATCACCGCTGTGTTTATTTTCCCCACTCCCCCGTCTCTGTACACTGTGAGCTTCTCATCTCCTCCCACACCCAACTTGTAACTCAGTGGTCCTGGGGAAGGGCCAACTTTCAGGGTCATGACATGGAAGACCAATTAGGAAAGGGCTCCAGAGGCAGGAAGTGGCCAAAATCAGGCCGATGAGAACATCGAGAGTCCCTCGGTTCATGGAATCCCAAAGTCCTGAGTTGTGAGAACGGAGGACCAGGACTGATCTTGCTCATTGGCAGAGTAGTCGGAGGCCCGTGTCCTATGGTTTGGACTATTACAGTCACCTCCTACATGGCCATTCTCCTCCAGGCTCTCCCCTCCCCAAGATATCCTCAATAAAGTTACCAAATCAATATTCCTGAAGCACAGCTCAGGCCGTATCACTCCCCTACTTAAGTTGTTCCATTGGTTCTGGGAAAAGCCAAGTCATGGCAAGTCACCAATGTGCCAGATGCTTTTCTAAGCAGCGGTGACATAAAAAGGACAAAAGCAGGCTCTATTCTCCAAGGACCTCTAACGGGAAAGGCAACATGCAAACAATTATGTACAGATAAGATGGGATATATTGGAGATAATAAAAAAGGGAAAGCATTAGGGTGAAGAGGAGCTGAAAAAGACTTCTAGTAGAAAGTGGGATTTTAGCTGACACTCGAAGGAAGCCAGAAGGTGGACGTAAGGTATGAAGAACGTTCCTGGGAAAATGGCTGGAGATGTAGGACCTGTTGCAGAGCAACAATGGGGTCAGTTTCACTGGATTGCAATATATATGGAGGAGAATAGCATGTTAAGAGACTGAAAAAGTAGGGAGAGGCCAGATTATGAAGGGTTTGGAAAGCCAAAAAGAGTAATTTCTATTTGATTCTGGAGGTGGAAATGAGCCACTGGAGTTTTCGAGTGGGACACAGCAGTCTGACCCAAGCTCTAGGAAGATCACGGTAGCAGCTGAGTGGTGAAAGGATGAGTGAGAAAATCCAAAATCAATATTGTGGTGTAAAGCCTTCCACAAACTAGCTCCCCTTTCCTCTCTGGCCTTCTTTTGCACCATTCTCACATTCACTTTTCACTCTAGGCATATTGGCCTGGTGCTATTCTCCCTACACAAAATTTCATTTTTCCTATTGCCTTTGTACCAATGGGCTGAAATGCATCCCTGCCCCCATCTCTACCTGTCCTTAACCTCCCACCCAGTCTGTCGTGCTCCCCGCCACCCCCACGAGTAGCACTCTTCCCAAGACTTAGCATTGCTTAGAATATATTTTTGTATTACCTACAGGATAACATGTCACATCTCCCCAGTAGAATATACCACCAGGCTCTGTTTAGTATAAGTCATTCTAATCCCAGCACAGTGCCCAGGCACATGGCAGATTAAACAAATGGCAGCGAATTCTGTCTCGGCTACCTGGTAAGGTCTTAGGACTGAGGAAATTCCCAATCTCTCTGGTGCTTATTTTCCTCAGCTAAAAGATGAAATGGTCAGGCTGGATGGGATGGGAAGAAGACACTTTTATATTATCTGCCATAATATATTATCTTTTATATTATAATATATTTTATATTTATGTAGAACATAAGTTCCCTGAGGGCAGGGCTGGATGGGATGGGAGTCTCCTTAGCTTGAATTCTATCTTTCAATGGCTTGAATTGAATTTGAAGGGTCTTAGGCAGGAAAGGAAAATCTTCTTCATCTATAACTTCCTGCCTTTTTTTCCCATTATACTCTGATTCCTTTGTATAAAAGGCAGAGATTCTTATTGAAATATGGATGCCTCATGGGAGGGAGAGTAACATATTAAGCCATTATCGGCTGTGGGCACATTAGTGCAAATTGGCTCGTCGGATTGCTTTCTCTCAGACTGAAGTCAGGGTCTTTGATGAGATGAGGGAGCTTTAGCAGAAGCATCAGATATTGGGAAGATAAAAACATGCCAAAGGAAGAGAAAAACACATCAAAGGAAGAGGAAAAACACACAAAAGGAAGGTAATAATAAGTTAAAGACGCCACAACCGTGACAAGGGCAATTATATCTCGAGCAAAATTCAGTTGTCGGTCCACAGGTGTTTCCATTCCGAGGGGGCAATTGAAGTGCCCCGAAGAAGTGTGTGTGTGACTGTGCATGTGCGTGTGCCTGTGTGTGTTCACGTGTATGTGTTTGGAGAAGTGACCTCCCTAACAACTAGGGATTGGATGGCAAGTTCCTTTACCATAAAGTACCATGGACCGATCCATTGGTGATGGGAAGACACTGATGGAGGAGAATGATATTTCTCCAGGGTCAGGTCTCCAGAGAGAGTGCTTCGGGAGAGCCCAATGTTCTTGGAAGTGCTTAAATATGTGCACCAGCCTTTTGGAGGGGAAAAAGTGGCTCTGGGGAAAATGATCTCGATTAGTTTTCTCCGAAATTCCCTGAAGGTGGGAAGTGCTTTATTTTTGCCTTTGAAGCTCCACATCCATAATACTTATTTTCTTAGTCAGTGGTTCTTAATTTGGGATTTATGAACTTTAAAAAGTATTTTGAAAAGTTTATGTCCATATTGTTCATTTCCTTGGTAATTCTATGTGTTTTATTTTATGCATTTAAAATATCACTCTAAGAAGGGGCTAAATAGGTTTTTACCAGATTTCCAGAGGGTTCCATGGCAAACAAAAAGGTCAAAAATGCCTATTCTAATACCTATGACAGGTGCCTAGCACAAAGTCGGTGCTTAATAAATGTTTATAGAGTTCTTTCAGATTGAATTGAATTTCATACCATCATTCTGGAGACATTTACAGGGGACACTTCATGTGGGTTTGGGCCTGAGGCAAGCTGGATCTTTCAGGGATTGAGGGGAAGAGAAGACAAGGGAGGAAAAAAAGGCCAGTTTTACCTCCTTTTACATTTTCAGGGACTGTGCAAAAACCCCTACGCTCTTTGAGCCAAAGAGAATATAAATATCCATCATCTCTCTTGCTCTGGCTTCCTCAGAATCTATGAAGGAGGTGACAAACTTGGGGAAAATGAGGTCTGACTTTCTTTGCTTATTGCTCCCATCCCCCAATTTTCCATCACTCTGTGGGCTCCTCCTTACCTCCTTCTCCCCTCTAAGATTCATCTTCTGGCTAAAGTTCTGAGGTTCTGTCTTTGCCTGCTACCGGAATCTCCTCCTGCTGAGCTTGGGATTTACAGTCATTAATTAAACTCTTTCCAGAGCTGACTCCTGAAGGGCAGGCAGCCAGGCCAGAACCGGGAATCCCCAGCCATCCTGCCCTGCAATAAAACCCAAATAATCCTGGAGGTTCTGTTCCAGAACTGGGCGACACGAGAGAACTGGCCCTGGCGCTGAAGAGGCAGTCCAAACAGAACCCCATTTGTGGCAGCGGGCTGTCTTAAATAATAACAGCAACAATCCTAATGACAACAAATACATTTTACTTGGCAACTGGTTAACTGCTTTTTGCACAATGTCCCCAAAGAGGGGTGCTTTTCTCTTGCATTGGACTCGAGCTCTGTAGATCTGATGTCAAGCTCTGGTTCTAATGAGGCTGTGTAGTCTTGGTCAGGTCACAGTCTCTCTGGGTGCTAATTTTTTCACTCATAAAATATGGCTAATAAAACTAATATTGCTTCGGGAAAATATTAAGGAGCAGGAGGCAGTGTCAGCTCTTTCTGGAGTTAGAAAGAACCGGGCTGGAATTCTGCCCCAGACACTAGCTGGGGGACAATCATTTTCCTAAGCCTTGATGCTTCCATCTGTAAATTGGGGATACTAATGTCATCTCCATCTTGTTGTAAGACTGAAATAATATATAAAGTACATTGCAATTTTTAAGGTGCTATAGAAATATTAATCCGGCATCAGAAGGATGCTGGAGCCGGCTCAAACCTGGCTTGGAGAACCAATGGTTAAATTTTTCAATGGGAGCATTTGCACTTTGGAAATGAGTAAAGTGTTACAAATTAGGATTTGATTTATTGTGTCGATTGTCTAAACTTTTACAATTTGTTCATTGATTATTTATCTGTTGATTGATTAACTTGAGAAGGTAATGGAGAAAATGTTAATCATGCAGTTATGACTTAATAGCATGTACATATTCTCTCCTAGAGAGTTGACTGTGAACCATTAAGTCCAATTCATGAGCACGTCAAAGAACTGCCCCATGCTGTCACTGATTTTCTGCAAAAATGAAGAACAAGGGGTAGCTTGTGATGGTGCAGTGCATAGAGCACCAGCCCTGAAGTCAGGAGGACCTGAGTTCAAATCCAACCTCAGACACTTAACACTTCCTAGTTGTGTGATCCTGGACAAGTCACTTAACCTCAATTAGGGAAAGAAAATGAAGAACAAATATTGCATACCAATATCACTGACCTGATTCAAGTCTCCCTTTGTAGAAAATATTAATTTTCTTGTTACTATTTTTTGAATCTACTATTCCTCCCTCCTTGACCCAGTGAACTATCCCTATAATAAAGAATAAAATAGAAGGAGAAAGAAAATAAAAGTACATTAGCAAAACTAACCAACTCATCAATGGTATCTGATAGCATATGCAGTGTAGTATTGAGCACCTATAGTTTTCCACTTTTTCTGCCCTCTCTCAGCCCTACAAAGAAAAGAAGGGAAGAAAGATTTTTGATTTTTTTCTTTCAAGAGAAGCTTCAATTTCTTTCCAACCTACTTTTATGGGTCACAAAGCACTTTTTTCAAAACAGTCTTGTGAGAGATAGCACAAGCAACATTACCCCAAGTTTGGCAGAATTGACCTTTCTTAACACCTTTGTCTCCAGGTTTGAAGTCAGCCTATGATAGAATTTTGTAGTTCACCACCTTCACTTTCTTTTCTTTTCTTTTTTTTTATTATAGCTTTTTATTTACAAGATATATGCATGAGTAATTTTTCACCATTGACAACTGCAAAATCTTTTGTTCCAATTTTTTCCTTCCTTCTCCCCACCCCCAGATGGTAAGTTGACTAAAACATGTTAAATATGTTAAAGTATATGTTAAATACAATATATGTATACTCATCACCTTCCCTTTCACCTTAGATATAGTTATCTTTGCTTTTTAAAATTTATTTTTAATTTTAAATATTAAAATTTAAAAATTAAAATAAAAAAATTAAAAATAATTTTATTATTTTAGGTTTAAATACTCTTCTTCCCCCACCCATCGAGAAGACAAGAAAAACAAAAATCTATTAAAAATAAGTATGGCCATGGAAAATAAATTTCTCCATTAATCATGATCCTTCTCTCAAAATAAGGAAGAAGAAGAACAACGGACTAGGGAAACTACTTTAGTTTATTCAGGCGGATGACATATTTTATCATGGGGCCTTTGGAATTGTGATGGTAACTCTATTCATTGGTATTACTCTTTCATAGTTGAAAGATTATATCATTATAATTAAAAATAAAATGTTATCATTTTAATAATATTGCGGTTACTCTGTACATTATTTTCCTGGTTCTGTTCATTTTATGTCATTTCATACAAGTCTTCCCATGTTTTTCTGAAATCAGTCCATTCTTACAATACAATAGATTAAAAAAATAAAATGTTATCATTTTCATAATATTGCTGTTATTATGTACATTATTTCCCTGATTCTTTTTACTTCACATCATTTCAAAAAAGTCTTCCCAGGTTTTTCTGAAACCATTCCATTCATCATTTCTTATAATCCAATAATTAAAAAATAAAACAATATCATTTTAATAATATTGCTGTGACTATGTACACTATTTTCCTGGTTCTGCTCACTTCAGGTCATTTCATACAAGTCTTCCCATGTTTTTCAGAAATCATCCCTTCATCATTTCTCACAACCCAATAGCATCCCGCCTTCTTTGGATCCCTACCACAGCTTGTTCAGCTTTCCCCAGTGGGTGGGCTTCCCCTCTGCTTCAAGTCCCTCTCCACCACAA